>NW_027395672.1:1152810-1185931 GCF_004382785.1 Trichoderma ghanense | reverse complement strand
GGGGGGGGGGGCAAGGACTTGTTGCGACTGACATGTTGCACGACATGAATATGGCAAGTATAACTTTGGCAGCTCAGGCACGTTTCCGTCTTGCACAAGTCTGGCGGTCACTTACAAACTACACCAATACCAGAGACCAGACAAGCCAAGATGCCGCCGTATGCAAGCCTCACTCTACTAGCCGTCGTCCTCCTATCCGGCCTCGCTTCGGCATGGGACCAAGCGCCGGCCCTCCCCGGCAGAGGCGCCCCCATCTCCGACTCAGATCGCCTCTACACAGGCGACCAGTCGTCCAACACAATCACCGTCATCAAGCCCGCCACGGGCGAGGTCCTCGGCACCATCAGCCTGGGCGACAGCCGCCTGACCGACGACCTGAACCCGCAGTACGTCAGGGCCGTCAACTCGCACGGGCTGGGCTTCTCGCCCGACGGCAAGCTCATCGTGTCGCTGGCCGTGACGAGCAACACCGTCACCGTGTTCCGCACCGAGGACAACTCCGTTGTCTCGCAGACGTCCGTGGACCGCAACGCGCACGAGGCCTTCTTTGAGCGGGACAACCGCCACGTCTGGGTTGGCACGCGAGGCGTCGACCGGATCGACATCGTCGACGGGCTCGAGGGCGGCGTGGTTGGTTACGTGCAGTCGTACGGCGGGCCGAGCAAGGTCGTCTTCAGCCCGGACGGCAAGACGGCATATGCCAACCACGTGCGGTCGCCGTCGCTGTCCGTCATCGACGTGGCCCAGCGGCGTGTCATTGCCAACATCACCGGCCTAGGCGACGTCTTCTCGTCTGATATGATGATCTCGCCTGACGGGCAGCGCTTGTGGGCAGCGCACAAGATGGTCGGCAAGGTGTCTGTCATCGACCTCGTCAGGCGTCGCGTCGTCGGCGTCATGGACACAGGGCCCGAGACCAACCACCCCAACTTTGCCGTCCTCAACGGCACCATGCACGGCTTCGTCACGGTGGCATCGACCAGCCAGACGCTCATGTACGCGCAGCCGGACTCCAGCCAGATGCCCGTCCACCTGGGCGCCATCCAGGCTAGCGGCGTCGAGCCTCACGGGCTGTGGCCTAGCGCGGACAACACGCGCCTGTACGTCGTCAACGAGCACTCGGACACGGTCGACTTTATCGACTTGACCGTCAACCCCCCGAAGATTATCAAGACCGTCAACGTCGGACAGGAGGGCCAGGCCATCATCTACGTGTCAGGCGCCGTCTCGGCCGCCAGCAACGGCACGCAGAACCTGGGCAGACAGGGCCTCTTTGACGAGCCAGCGCTCAACAAGATTCTCACTGAAGCCAAGCCTCAGTCCAGCTCCAAGGCTCCGGCTTCATGCCTTGTGACGGTGCGGCCAGAGGTTGGACTGGACATGTTCCAGGTGATTGGGCGGAATCTCGCGTTCAACACGACGTACACGGTGTCGGCGACGGTGGGGGACAGGCTGATTCCGCTGGTGGACTTTAATGCCACGATGTCGACGGGCGATGGATGCGGAACGGCGCCGCAGGTGTTGGCCTTTTTCAAGTTTATCGGCGTGTATGATGTTGATGATTTGGCGTTGACGTCGAAAGCTGATGCTTAGGATTGATGGCTGAAGGGCTGCTTTCTGTATGTGAGTATCAGGATAGAGCCATGGCAAGGCTTTTCTCAATTCTACTTCATCCTGACAGTGCCCTGAATCATAGATTAGGACATGGTTCGAGTGCAGGTGAAGCCAAGTTGAAGTTGGAAGAGGCCTGAAGGGAAGAGTTCAAGTTGTTGTGAGGTGATGAAGGGTGATGAGTCAGCCAGTGGGGTGCATGTCACTGGCATTAGACGCTGTCAACAGGAGTCTTACAGGACTTCGCATTCTCGCAATCGTGGTCATTCTCATCTCTTATTGATCAATCAGACAGTATAATGTCAGCCTCTGAACTGTCTGCATCCCTTACCCTTGGGATTTGGTACCTATCCGTGCCTGTTTGTGGCCGCATGGCTGCGCGGCATACTGTTTGATTAGCGCTCTTCTTCCCCCGCTGATGTCACCTGAACCTTGATGGCAGCGCCTGCAAGTCAGCGGACCGGGAGCTTCACCTCCGTTCCTTATCTTCCTTCCCCTTCCATGCTATCAATCACCTTCGCCTCCCTTCATCACCGCCATTCGCATCAGCATCAGCATCAGCATCAATCCTCCCACATCTCCCATGGAACCATAGTCTCGTCGCCATGCTGGTATCCCGTCTTTTCGGCGCCCTCGTCGCCGCCGCCGCGGTCGAAGCCGCCCAGTCCGGCGCCGTCAAGCCCGTGGCGGCTCCCATGCGCGACCTGACCTGGGGGCAGCTCAACTTTCTGCACACGACAGACACGCACGCCTGGCTCTCGGGGCACTTTTTAGAGTGAGTCCATCCCCCCAAGTCATCAATTGGCAGCACTGTAATGAAGGAAGTGCCAGCAATGAGACACCAGCTCACACTCCTTTTAGGCCCTCCTTCTCCGCCGATTGGGGCGACTACATCTCCTTCTCCCAACACATGCGCAAGCTCGCCGACGACAAGGGCGCCGACCTCCTCCTCATCGACACGGGCGATCGAATCGAGGGCAGCGGCATCTACGACGGCTCCGTCCCCAAGGGCGTCTACGAATACGACATTTACGCCCAGCAGAAGGTCGATCTCCTGAGCTCCGGCAACCATGAGCTGTACAGGGCGTACTCGGTCGACATGGAACACAACACCACCGTCCCCAACTTCAAAGAAAACTACATCGCGTCCAACCTGGACTACATCGATCCCAATACGGGCAAGCGCGTGCCCCAGGCCCAGCGATACCGCAAGTTCAAGACTAAGAACCTTGGCCTCAACATTGTGGCCTTTGGCTTCCTCTTCGACTTCACTGGCAATGCCAATAACAGCATCGTCCAGCCTGTGGCCGACACCATCAAGGAGGACTGGTTCCAGGCGGCCATCAAGGAGAAGCCCGACCTCTTTGTCGTCACCGGTCATGTCGGTGTGCGCATGCAAGAGTTCAGGGACATTTTTACGGCGATTCGCAAGGAGGACTGGGACACGCCCATTGCCTTCTTCGGCGGCCACCTGCACATCCGAGATGCCGTGAGCTACGACTCCAAGTCGCTGGCCATTGCATCCGGCCGCTACCTCGAGACCATCGGCTGGATGTCCATTGACGGCATCGCTAAGAAGCAGCCCAAGGAAGACGACAGCGTGGAGGCCGAGGATCAAAAGGGTCTCTCATTCACCCGCAAATACATTGACAACAACCTCTACGGCATGTACTATCACACCGGCTTGAACGAGACCACGTTTCCCACCAAGGAGGGCAAAAAGGCGAGTCAGATGATTGAGGATGCTCGCAAGGCTCTGGACCTCGACCGCCGCTATGGCTGCGCACCCCGAGACTTGTGGATGACCAGGGCCCCGTACCCCGGCAAAGACAGCATCTACTCTTGGCTGGAGGAGGAGGTGCTGCCCAGCGTCGTCGTCAACGAGGACAGGAAGGACAAGGCCCGGCTGGCCATTATCAACACGGGAGGCATCCGCTTCGACATCTTCAAGGGCCCGTTTACGCGCGACGACACGTTTACCGTGAGCCCGTTCAACAGCGGCTTCCGCTATGTGCCCGATGTGCCGTACGAAATCGCCGCCAAGGTGATTGGCATCCTCAACAGCCAGGCCAAGATTTTCATCGACGGGCTTCCCAACACCAGGCGGTTGACCATTCCGCAGCAAATGTATCCCCGGCCCAACTTTGATGTCGCTGATGCGGATGAAGCGGCTGAAGATGGTCACGACGAGCCGGAAACAATTGAAGAGATCAGCCAAGACGGGAATGAAGACGAGGCCCGCCTCGAGCTCCGTGGCGTCGATGTCATTGACAATGGCGAGCTCTTTGGCGGCTACACTACCAAGGACGACATCGGCAAGGACGGCGACGACACGGTCCACAAGCCCATTGACTTTTACGCCGTGCCCAACTGCATCCAGGCCGAGGTGGGCTTCTCGGCCGACGACAAGCCCAAGGCGGTGGACCTGGTCTTTGTCGACTTTCTGCTGCCGTGGATCATTCCCGCGCTCAAGTTCAGCGGCGGCGACTACGGCGCCAAGGACGTGGAGCCGTACATGGAGGGGACGCTGACGACGAAGCTGGCCGAGTGGATCAGCGACAACTGGAAGGATGAGTGTTGAGCGTTGTGGATTGTCCAGTTGTTGATTTGAGTGCCTGTTTCTGTATTGGCGGGAGTTTTGTTCAAGACTTGGGATGCAACAATCACTTGGTATACACCAATGCGATGCTACATGATGGATCGCTAAACGTATGATACATAATTATCGGACACGATGACAATCTCGCTTCATGTTCTCCGTTTGATATTGACTGTATACGCGTATTCAAGAGGCAGACGTTTTACCACGTCAATGTTTCTACACGCGTATTTGAGATTCGTATATCGAAGTTGGCTGCGAATCGTATTCGCATCCTCGTACTGAGCTCGCAATGGGGCACTAGTTCTTTCCTTGAGCGGGCATGGATCAAATTTTAACCAGCAGAAAGATTTCATACAAGCTACGTACCCAGGCACGCAAAGAGCTGTCCGATTTGTCAAAGGATGCGTCGAGCCTTGATAAGGTAGCTTGCTTCCAAAAGCAATAGTCAAGGCGCGGTAAATAGGTATCTACTTATTATTCCAAGAGGAGGTTGAGCTGTGTAAATATGGACAAGTAAGATTCCGGAGGTAGCCTGCTAGCCTGGTTCAACTGGGGCGGCTGACCGCCTCTACAGTATTATTGATCCGGAGAAACAAAACTCGAGGCATTCGCCGTGCCTTTCAAGAAGCAAAAGCGCAACACAAACAGACATGGAAGATACGCTGCAGCAGCCAACCAAAAGAGCGACAATGCTTCAACGAGCCTACAATGATCCCATCAGCAGCGCAAGCAAGCGGAAGTCGAGTCGCTTCATCGTCTGCGATGATCCCATCAGCAACGCCAGCAAGCGAAAGTCGAGTCACTTCATCGTCCGCGAATCACCCACAGGCAGCGAGGAACCGGAAGACAGCTCCAACCAGCCTCAGCCTCGCCCTCACAAGCGTCGGCGACTCTACCGCCATCATCCCCTACGAGAGGCTTCTCTCACGCAGCAGCACGATGCCTTGTCCGGCCGGGCAAGCAGCGTGCTGCAGGGCGCGCTGGAAGACTCGCTGCTTCACCACCAGATGGCCAAGCCCATCGCCGCGTGGTCAGAGGACGACTTGTACGCGTGGTATAGGCGGTACTTGGAGCCGGAAAAGAGGCCGCGAGACCCCCGGATGTAGAGAGAGTGGAGGGACGATCAGAGGCAGGACGACGGGGAGAAGATGCTTCAGCAGCTGCTCGAACGGTGGCGCGTCAAATGCCCGCTCTGTCTTGTCCATCGAGACACGAGGTGCAGCGACCACGCCATGTCAGAGTGCCCACGGCCGGAGAAGAAGCTGGCATGCCTCATCGAGCATCGTCTCGGCGGCACGCTGGCGGACATGCAACTGACCGGGATCGGGGGCTATGGAGAGGTTCCCTGGTGCGCAACGTGCTGCCTGCCGCGCTCTCGCTGTCCCGAGTGGGAGAAGAACGACGGAGAGGGTGAGCGCCTTGGAGACGACAGGCAGTGGCGTCGAGCAAACTCTGAAACGTGCCGGCTGTACAAGGGGGTGGTGCTGCGTGCGGTATCAGCCATGTTGTCGTTCGCGCTGCCGTCGGGAGTGACGCTTCTGCAGCAGGTGGAGGCGTGGCGGGAGGACAGCCGGACGCGGTTCAACCGCGAGCTGGACCTGGGCGGATGGCTCCTGTCTCCGATGTGGTGGGGGTCGCGGCAGGTGATGATTATGCTGCGAGTGTTTTACCAGCTGGACGTGGCGGTGGAGGAAGCGTGGGTGCTCAAGGCGATGGAGCGGCGGCAGGGTGAGCTCAGCGCGTTGGGGCTTCAGCAGTGGAAGGACAGGGAGGCGATGGCCAGCCACGTCGTGGTGACGGCGGGAGAGAAGCGGGAGCGGCAGGGAGGAGGAGCAGAGAGCGTGACAGCAAGGGCGAAGAAGACAGACCTGGATCAAAAGCTGGCAAATATAGTATGCATTCGAGACGCCCGGGCACAAGATGACGAGCAGAGAAGACGGCGCTGGTCGAGCCGCGGGGGATCGGAGGATTACTGGCGCGAAGTTCGGGACAGGATCCGGCAATGGGGCGAAGGCGGGATCCGGTGCCAGCTCTGCAGATCGCACGGATGGGACGAGGAATGCTACCGGCACCCGGCGGCCTCGTGTTTGCAGTTCAGAGAGAGTGATAGCTATAGGGTGCTCGACAGTAAGCTGTCGGTGCTTAACGGAATGGACGAGGGAGGTGGAGGTGTACAAGGCGAGGATGGAGATGATGCAGGCGGCGGCATCTGTCAGAGATGCAGGTTCCCGGTGGCAGTATGCCGGCCTACATCGCCAGGGGCTTGGAGCATCGACGGCAGTGCGGACGAATGGGGGGATTGCCGGGGGACGGAGGTGATGAAGCAGACGGTTGCCGCACTGCTGGCGAGGGGAGGCGGTAAGCTCGCCGAGGAGGTGATTGACTCGGAGTTGGCGAGGTGGGAGCAGGAGAGCGGAGGGCATAGATGCCACGACATTGTCGAGGGGTGGTGCACGGGCAGGATTGGCGTCGAGGAACTGGCAGGCGAATGGATGCGAGACCGGGTGCGGGATGACGGCGGCTGGTGTCCTCGGATTGTTCGACTCTTTGTTCGGCTGACGGCGGTGTTTGAGCGGTTGTTGAAGTAATAGCAGGATGAGCAAAGAAAGCCAAAGGTCGTCAGATGGATGCAACCCAAGGTATGTACAGACTACATTGTGATTTTTGAATAGGGGAGCTTGGTTACGGTAAATTTTCGACATGGGCAATCATCTTGCAGACATGGTGACTCCTTGCAGCTCTCGACTTTGCTCATCAACTCCATTCTCTCCTACACCGGGCGCGAGCATTTCTTGTATGCCCTCTCATTCCGTCTCCTGCATGGACTTTCTTGTCAACTCACACAAACAGCTCGCTCATCCTTGAAATCTCTCTATACGCGTACTTGTCTCCATATGCTCCAGTCGTATTCGCATTTCTTCACTTCATGCACCCCAATCGGGTAGGTTTGCCCGTTCAGGCAGACGGGAAATCCCCCCCCACACAGCGACCATCTCAAAACTCCCATCGAACAATGAACCTGATGAACCCGACAAGTAAGAAGAAAGCCTGCCCGAGCACATGACTAACGGTAAACATTCAGGTGCAGCGCAAGAATCAACCACAATCCCGAAGTGTGAGGACCCTGAGCTCGATGAAGTAAGAAGTCATCAAGCTGCAGGTAAACAAACAAACAAAAAAACAAAAAAAAAACAGACAGACAGGGACAAGCGTAAATCCACATCCGCATCCTTTGACAAGTTTGCACCTATCCGCACACCCCTCCCCCCCAAAAGGCGCGGCTGAACGAAAAACAGCCCAATTTTGGGGGTGGCTCTGCTCTGCTCTGCTCTGCTCTGCGCTCTGCCTTTTCTTCTTCCGAGTAATAATGGGGTACGGAGTACAAGACGGCACAATGTAGAAATACGCGTATACGCCCCTTGTCCCCGTACTAGGTACCTACCTAGTCAATGAACGGTAGCGTCAAGCCAGCTGCCTGCAAAGTGAGGCCTCGCGCAGCCGATAGGGAACCAAAGGGTATGGCGAGAGGGATTTCAGCGCAGTCCGTACCCCGTATGTGAGGATGGCCCGGATCCTTTTACATTGGAACGAGGCTGGCAGGGCAGAATGCAGGCTCGGCAACGGCTCCGAAAGGCGGACAGCAAGGCTTGAACTGGCATCTATATAAGAGAGGAGAATGAGCCGTTGTTCCTGCATCTGCCTCTGTCCATGCTGTACACCTAGCTGCCGATACAAAGTCTGACACAAAATCATATATACACTACACCACTCTCGAATCTCACCATCCCATCCTCCATCTCCCAACCACCACAAAAAATGTCCCCCTCCCCCAAAGCAGTCCTCGTCACCGGCTCCGCCAGCGGCCTCGGCCTCGCCATCGCCAAATCCCTCCTCGCAAACAACTTCCTCGTCACCATAAGCGACATCAACCCCTCCCGCCTCGCCGCCGCCCAGACCGCCCTCCAGACAACCTACCCGCCCACCCAGCTCCTCGCCCTCGAAGCCAACGTCGCCGACGAAGACTCCGTCAAGACCCTCGTCGACCAATCCGTCGCCCACTTCGGCCACCTCGACATCGTCATCAACAACGCCGGCATCATGGACAAGTTCGATCCCGCGGCCGACTGCGACAAGAAGATGTGGGATAGTATCCTCGCCGTCAACCTCACGGGCGCCTTCCTCGTCACAAAGTACGCCCTGCCGCACCTGCTGGCCGCAGGCGGCCTCGTCATCAACATCGGCTCCACGGCCTCCTTCTCCGGCCTCACCGCGGGCGTCGCCTACACCGCGTCCAAGCACGGGCTCGTCGCCCTGACCAAGCACACGGCGGGCTTCTACGGCCCCAAGGGCGTCTATTCGGTGGCCCTGATGCCGGGTGGCATGAACGAGACCAACATTAGCGATGCATTTGCCTCTGGCATGAACGTCGAGGGCTTCAAGGCCGTCAAGGAGGCGCACCCCAGGATGAACAACGTGCCCGTCGACCATGTGGCCAGATACGTTGCGTTTCTGTGCGAGGACGGCATCGGCCAGAGCGCCAACGGAAGCTGCATCCCTTTGACGGGTAACTGGCCGGAAGCCTAGACTAGAGGATCAGTCAGTAGGTTAGATAGGGGAGACACATGGTGGATAGACCAAAGCAATAAAGGGACTCGTCGGGCATCCAAAACGTCTTGCATTTCTTTCAATGTTCATACACATTAAGCGCAGGCCCTCATGAAGCAAACAAGCAAATGCGTGCGCGCCACCTAATCATAAATCCAGTACGTGGTATCCGTAATATGTCTCCTCTAGACCGCAACGCCCAGTTTACATGAATGCTTCCCATTTCCGGTTGATCTGCTTCCTCCGAACCTATACAAGTGTCAGTAAACTCCCCAAGCTTCGTTTCGAAAGGAGGTTCGAAAAGGAAAGAAAAAGGCAACATACCATAGGCGCCAACAGCACAACTCCCCAAGCAAGCGCAAGCACCGTGCCCAGCAACGTGACCTTGTTGAACCCCTTGTCCAGAATGTCAAACGTCCCGCTCGGCGCAATCTGCGAACCAAAGACGTCGATGCCATACGCCAACAACAAGCTGGTGCTCTCAACAATGGCCGGCGTGGTCACAATGCCCCTCACGCCAATAATGTCCCGCTCGTGCGTAAGCAGATTCCGCCCGTCAATGAAAATGGCGGGCGTGTACCTGGCAAGGCCCTCGGCTTCAATCTCTGCCGCAGACGGGTCCCTTCCAACAGGTCGGCGAGGGTCGATCCCATGCCGGGTGATGCCCAGAATCGCGTGGGACTCGGGCAGATAAGCCAATAGCTGTCGACTGGTGATGCCTTGACGAGTTTGAGTCACGGTCAGGTTGGTCAGGGGCTCCGATACGATCCAGCTCTGAGAAACAACCCACGGAAGCGGCACGCCAGTCGGGGTATCCACGGGATCCAGGGGCGAGAACGTTTCCGCATCGCCCAGAGGCCCCCGATCGTTGGGTGACGGGGACTCGTACAAGTCGGTCACAGCAATTTGGTATCCCTTGATGTCCCGGTCCGAGCCGTCGTTGAGAGTGTATTGTCCGAAGAAGGCACAGGCGTACCAGTTCTCCGACATGGTACATGAGATCTCCTTGTCACCATCCACACCGTCGTAGACTTGGGAGGTGAGCATCTGGCCGGTAACCGTGTCCAGGAGATAGACTGAAAGGGCAGAGGCGGCGCTGTCAATGGCAGCGACGACGACGGTGTTGGGGTTCAGATACTTGTAGTTGACGGTTCGATCTCCCAGTACGCGGCCGATGGAGGCAACGGGGTCGTGCGCCGGGCGCTTGGCAACGCTCGCAATCTTTTGGCCCGGGAGCAGCTGGAGCTGCCAAACATCCTTTTTGATGATTTCGCCATCTTCGTTGACGTACTTGACGCCTTTGATGATATCATCTTCCTCTTGGATAACAATGGTCTGGTCGAGGGTCCGCTCCGCCAAGACGCCATCAACGGGTTTCCCATCTCGTCCCAGAGCGAGCAGCCACTTGCCGCCATCACGCTCAATCACGGCCGTGGCAGAGATAGCGGTGGATTCGTCGCCAGGTTGAGCCTCGAGAACTTTTCCATCCGCCACTTGGATCACGGCATACTCGCCATTGGCGCCTCGAACGGTCGCTGTGCCTTCAGCATCGTTGACCACAAGGCCCTTGACATCAAACGCGGCACCGGGAGCTTGGGGAAAGACATCGGCAGACCAAACGATCTCACCATGGCTGCCAGTGTCGAGGGCGTAGAACCGACCCCGCCGAGTGGCGATGATGGCAATCTTGTTGAAGCCAAACGAGTCTCGGTGAAGACCTGTCGTCTTGGACACTGCGACTGCGCCGCCGGTGATGCTCTCAATGACCCGGGTGGGAATAGTCGCAAGATAATCGGGGAGATACTGCAGATCGTGGATGTGACGAGTCACGCGGTGAACGTAGGCGTTCCACGGGTTGGTGTGTGCCTCCTCGGCGAGCACCTTGGCCAGATCCTCGACCTCCGGAATCTCGGCCCAGGCCGCGGCAACGGCGCCGCTGAGGCCCTCGGGGCGAGTCCAGTCGACCTTGCCATTGCGAATCAGCACCCAGTCCTGCGATTTGGCGACGGTGGCAGACCGGATGGCAAACTCCTTGCCGCCGGCCTTCTTGATGACCTCTGAAACCGCATGAACGGCCTCGACGCGAGCCTCGGGACTCAGAGAATCCCGAGCGAGAATGCTGTGCGATTCAGAGGACACGACGAGGACTTCATCTTCGGTGACACGCGTAAAGTAGACATTGGCACCTTCCGAGCTGGTAGAAATGGCGCCGAGTCCGGGAAGCAGCGGCAGCTCGTACGCCTTTGTGATCTGGCCAGACTTCAAGTTGGTGTGGAAGACCTCGGCCTTGTTGCCAGTCGCGGTGCGGGTGTGAACCAGGAAGTGAGGCTGAGACTGGGTCAGATGCGGAGCATGGATGTCGACAGAGACAGTGTCTGAAGGGAGCGCAAACGCAAAGTCTTGCTTGGACTTTGGGCCCAGGACGTGGACATTCAACTTGGAAAGGTCGTTGCTGGACCACGCCAGGATGGGAGCAGCCGAGTTTGCGCCAACAAACATGACATCCTCGGGTTGGACTCCGCCCTTGGTGCCGACGATCCAGTGGTCGACCCGCCCTCCCGTCGCCGGCTCCAGGGTCGTGACTTTCAAGCTGTACGACGAAGGCGACCCGTGAAGGCTGATGACGTAGACATTGGAGACGCTGGTCGACACCTGCAGAGGAATGTCCCTCGAGACCTCGCGGAACTCCCAGACGACGGTGCCCAGAGCGCCGTGCAGCCTGCGCAGGACCGTGACGCCGTCCTCCTCAAACAGGACCAGCACGTCCTTGCGCGCGCTCTCGGTCAGCTCCATAATCTCCAGGTCCTTGACGCGGCCGTCAAACTCGGTCTGCCAGACGCTCCGCCCGCTCAGCGCAGCCCACGCCTGGACCTGCTGGCCGTACGCGGCAGCCACCCAGTTCTCGCCCTCGGGGGCCCTCAGATGGCCGCCTCGACCGGCCATGCCCGGGGCAACCTGCTGGCGCCAGACGAGGGCGCCCGTGTTGGGGTTGACGGCGCCCAGCACGCCGACATCGCTGAGGGTATAGAGCAGGCTCGCTTTCTCGTCCTTCTTGGGCCGGTGAAAGAAGGTGGTCTCGACCTGGGGCACGCCGACGAGCGCGTGGTGGAAGTCGATGCGGCCGACCTCGTCCTTGTACACGGCGGCCACGAGCGACGACAGGCCCAGCAGCAGGGCCGATGGCAGTGAGCGTCGCATGTTGGGCTGCTGTTATGTGGTGTTCATAGCTCGGTGCCTCGTAGCTCAGCTCTGGTGGGATGCATGTCGTCAACGGCCACCTTTCCCCGTTTGTGGATGACTAAGCATAGCTTTATCTTATCGGCCAGCTGAGCTTGGGCTGCTTGGCGGTACAAGTTGCACGTACCTCCTACAGAGTCTGCGGCCTCATTCGCCTTGATTCCCAAGAATAGGAAACACTTGTTTCGAGGGCAACTGCCTCTAAAAAAAAGAAAGGCAAGACACCATCATCTTTCTTTTTAGCAAATAAATAGGTGAAGATGAGAAATGTTCCTTACCGTAATGCTCAGCTGTGATTTCACCAACTCAACATGGAAGAGCCTGCCCACCAAGCAGCAATTCTCCTCACCCTGAACGATTGCCAAAATCTACAGGACAAGGGCACCCGTGTAGAACACAACAAAAGCAACTCTTCAGAAAAAGCCCACATTTCAGCTTTCAACCACTTACATGGTTTTCAGTAGTTGCAACAAGAATATATCAAATACGCCGTCAATGATTCGCCCCAGTAATGCCGAAACGTCTCCAGTCCGAGATCCGCAAAAAGACGGGTAAACCCTCCCGGCAGAGCAGTGCAACCCGGGGAACAAGACAAACAATCCCATGTTACCAATTTGAACAAAATCCTTAAAAAACAGATAATATTTCGTGAGGAAATCAAAGTTCCATCAGCAAGCAGAAACAGTAGAGTAATCAGGAAAATATGGAAAGACGGAAACAACATCGTGGAATCTGCTCGCCACAAATTCCCATGTCCCTCCAGATCATCTTGGTATCACGTTAGAAACACAAAATCACGACAAAACTCAACTGGAAATGATACAACTCATAAACTTCAATCCTTTCATCTCCGGAACACCAGCAATTCATCTCCTGCCTTCCGCGGACATGCTTCAAATCAATCCTCGTCAAAATGTTGAAAGAAAAAAAGGAACTTAGCACAAGAAATAAACCACCGCCACAAATGGGCTTAAAAGTGAAAAAAGACTCGTACGATGGAGTCATCAAGTCAAATCGTCCCACGTCCCCTCCGTTCAGCTCAATTCGCAACAAGCAGCGATAACCGATAGTGACTCAGACTTCAACGCCCTAAAACGCCCGAACCCTCATCCCGAAAACTCCCTTCCTTCCATGAGTCGTTCCCGAAGAAAATCAGCCCACTCATCCCCGTCCCATCCCCGACAGCGGCCCCCACCAAGCGGCAATCAACATCATGCGCCTCGTGCTAAGAAAAAAATCCAGGCACCAAAAAAAAAAAAAAAAAAAAAATAGGGTCAAGTTGTTCCGAGACATCAAAATTTTCCCTCTTTTGAAAAACCCGTCCGGGACGCCGTTTGAATTCAACGTCTCCGGATCTCCGGGACGCCCCCGGCCGCCGATGGAGTCAAGGGGGGGCGAGTTATGTAAGGTCAGGCCGAATTGCTCTGGATGTGCGGCGTTCTGGGCCTGGCGAGACACGGCGTCAGGAGCGAAGCGGCGCGGAGACGTTTTGCGCAGAATGGATCTACAGTATTGGTTTGACGAAAATGGCTTTGCTAATAGAATTTTCTCCTTCTTCTTAGCTTCGGGCATACGTCCTTTGGAGATGCGAGTATATAAGGGAGTGAGGGTGTCGTGAGAATTGTGACTTTGGAACTGCTCACCAGACTATCCATACAACAACAATCACAACAAGCCTCACTTCGCTCTTTGTTCTTGTCTCCTCATAGAACGGCATTAGAGCAGCAACTCATACCCACTATAACTCTCTGTATAGAATATACAGTCGAGTTCCTCAACCACCTCATCACCAGAAAGTAACGCCAAGAACAAGAGAGACAACGCTTTCACTTTGTCTCGTCCCCTTGCATCAACCACCTCCAGCAAAACTCGGGCACCCACCCAACCTCACGACCCAAACAACTTACACAACTTACGCCAAACCACTAAAACACCACAAGAAGACCATCACCACCACAATGGCCACCCTCACCCCAGACCAAATCGCCATCATCAAGTCCACGGTCCCCATCATCCGCGACCACGGCGCCACCGTGACAACCACCTTCTACGCAAACATGCTCGCCGCCCACCCCGAGCTCAAAAACTACTTCTCCCTCCGCAACCAGCAGACGGGCGCCCAGCAGGCCGCCCTCGCCAACTCGGTCCTCGCCGCCGCCACCTACATCGACAACCTGGGCGTCATCGCCGGCGCCGTCGAGCGCATCGCCCACAAGCACGCCTCGCTCTTCATCCGGCCCGAGCACTACCCCATCGTCGGCAAGTACCTCATCGGCGCCTTTGAGCAGGTCCTCGGCGACGCCTTCACCCCGGACATCAAGCAGGCCTGGGTCACCGCCTACGGCATCCTGGCCGACGTCTTCATCCGCCGCGAGGAGCAGCTCTACGCCGAGGCCGGCTGGCAGGGCTGGCGCGACTTCACCATCGCCCGCCGCGAGGACGAGGCCGAGGGCGTCACCAGCTTCTACCTCAAGCCCGCCGACGGCGGCGCCCTGCCCGAGTTCCTCCCCGGCCAGTACGTCAGCCTGCAGATCCCCATCCCGGAGCTCAACGGCCTCTTCCAGAGCCGCCAGTTCAGCCTCAGCCTCGCCCCGCACAACAGCACCGAGCAGTTCCGCATCACCGTCAAGAAGGATAACAAGAACGACGGCTCGTACACCACCGAGGACCTCGCCGCCGGCAAGATCTCGGGCCTCGTCTCCCAGCGCCTGCACGAGCAGTTCCAGGTCGGCGACAAGGTCCAGCTCAGCCCTCCTCACGGCGAGTTCACCTTCAGCGCCTCCGCCATCTCCCCCACTGCCCCCGTCGTGCTGCTCTCCGCCGGCGTCGGCGTCACGCCCCTCCTGTCCATCCTCGACACCATCCTGTCCAGCGAGTCCGAGGCTTCCCGCCCCGTGACCTGGATCCATGGCGCGCGTCACTCCGGCGCCGTCACGTACGGCAAGTACATCCGCGAGGCCGACGCCAAGCACAGCAACCTGACGACCAAGATCTTCCTCAACAACGTCGGCGAGTCCGACGTCAAGGGCCAGCAGTACGACTACGCCGGCCGCGTCAATCTGGACACGCTCGAGGCGGACGGCGTGCTGCCGCTCAAGGATGCTTCCGCCGAATATTACATCTGCGGGCCCGAGGAGTGGATGGTCCAGGTGCGCGCTGAGCTGCTGAAGAAGGGCGTCAGCCTGGACAGGCAGCACCTGGAGCTCTTCCGCACTGGCACCATCTAGATGGTGGCATATCTGCGGTTGTGTACCTAATGATAGGAATGAAGAAAGAAGCATGTCTCCTCTCTGGGTTGGCGTTGGATCTGCATGGCAATGGTAGCGTTGGTTTGGTTTCGTTTAGATGCAATGAATTAGAGCATAACATTTAGTTAGAGAAATACATCACTTCTTCACTTTTACTTCATCCAGTCACAAACAGTGTGAGCACCAAGGGACGTTTCGTAGTTTTATCCTAGAGATTTGTATTTGTTCTTCAAAAATAACCAAGCATTCATTGTCACAAACCAGTCTACCGTTGGTTTTGTCTAAATTCCCACAAAAGCAGTCAACCATCTTCTCCCCTCAATCCGACAAGTTATTTACAAGAAATCGTCCTCATGCTTAGAACAGGGCCAGGAGACCGGCAACCATGGCCACACCGGCAAGGGCGGCGCCGGAGAACTTGGTCACGGCACCGGCGCTGGTGGTGGTGGCCGCAGCGGGGCCTGATGAGGTGGTGGAAGCATCGCTGTTGCTGGACTTGGAGCCTCCGGCGTTAGCGGTGCCCTCGGAGCTAGACTTGACGGCGGAGGGGGATCCAGTAGCCTGGACGAGAGTGGTAGGCGACGAGCCGTTCTTGCCGGTGGCGGTGGGCTTGGATGCGGAGGTGGTCTCCTCCTTGGGGCAGGTCAGGTCGAACGAAGGGGTCGACGAGAGAGTCTGGCTGATGCCGAACTTGACCTGGTTGGCCGGGTTGGAATCACGCAGGTTGTACCAGAAGGTGGGGTACTTGTTGAACAGCCTCTTGCAGCCAATGTCCTGCCAGTACTTCTGGGCGTTCTTGACGCTGGGCTTGGCCTCGTCCCAGTCGGGGCCGGTCAGGGGCCAGCCGGTCTCCGTCACCCAGACGGGCTTGCCATTGGCGGCGCCCAGCGTGGTCTCGAAAGCCGTGTCGAAGAGCTTGCCGGCGTTGCTGATGTCGTTGCCCTTGCCGGTCTCGTAGAAGGGGTACTCATCCACACCGATCCAGTCGACGGCGTCGAGGACGGGCTTGTTGGTGCCGTTGACCCAGGCGTCCCAGGTGTCGACGTGGCCGATGGGGACCTCAGCCAGGGCGGTGTTGGCAAAGGCCTTCTTGTAGTCGTTGATGAAGCCGAGGATCTCCTGGGGGCCGTTGCCGACACCGGCCTTGTTGGTTCGTCCAGTCTGCGAGTCACGGTAGAGATCCTCGCTGCCGATGGAGATGCCAATGATGAGGTCGGTCAGGTCGGTGCCGTACTGCTTGACAGCGGCGCTCAGGGCAGCCAGCTCGTTGTCGATGTTGTCGGTGCCCGAGGCCCAGACACCGAGAAGAATGTATGTCTTGGTCTTGATGGCGGCGGAAAAGGCCTCGAGGGGAGTGTCCTTGGAATAAGCCTGGATGTTGGTGTAGAGGCGGACGGCGTTGAAGGTGCCGGGGGCGCCGACGAGCTTCTGGGCCGTCGAGAACTCGGCCAGGAAGTCCTTCTCGAACTTGGCGGACTCGTCGGGGAGGGTGTTGCCCGAGTTGAAGCCGAGGTAGTTGGTCTGTCCAGCAGAAACACCGGCCACAAGGGCAGCACCAGTCGCGATGGTCGTAGACAGCTTCATGGTTGCAGTGGTTTTGTATTGAAGATGATGCGGTGCAAAGAGCGTGGTGCGCGACGAGCAAAAGCAGCTGAAAGGAGCGATGAGTCTATTGATGCAAGAAATGAATGAATGTCTGCGGACGGCAGAAAAAGGAACGTCGCGGCAAGAAAGACGAGGCAATGCTAAGAATGAGAGAGCTGGCAATGTCGAGGCCAAAAAAGAAACAAGAGAGTGGTGGATGGAGAGGAAGGGCGGCAGTTTTGAGCTGCGGCATCGCGAAATTGCAGGCAGGGGGGGGAGTGACAGCTGGAATCACGTGCAGCTCAGGGACGGTGCCTGGCCCTGGCCGCGGAGCTTGCAGCGGGTGGGTGCCCTGTTGGACGCTGAGAGGTGCCCTGGAGGATGCTGGAGCGGGACGGGAGCTGTACAGTAGCGGTGCCCGGTAGCGGTACCTGCATCCCCTGGCACTAAAAGTTGAAACAGGAGTGCATAGCCACAGCGGGACTAGCCGCATCGGGCAGCATTCGGGACACGGGTGAGATCTAATTGGCAGCTGGACGGCCATGGCCGAAGGTCACAGGCAGGGGAGAATACGAGGGCGCCCAGCAAACAAGTGATGGGGGTCTTGGTACCGAGACAAACGGGCTGCTCACCCATTTCCGAGTGCGAGAGGGATCTGCAGCTGTGATGACTCGGGATACAGGGCGAATGCCTGCTGCCGCTGTCGCATTTCGTTCTTCCTTTCTCCTCTCCTCTTTGAGCGAATTAGATGATACGAGGATGGTTCTTACAGCTATAACCGCTCGTCGTCCTGCCCGTGCGCGGCAGACTGAGCCTCGTATTGCAGCTCTGAGTCGCCCAGTCAACCCGACGTGAAACACTCATGAGAGTGTCCTCCAGTTGGTGCGCAATGTGCGCTCATCCAGCGCGAAATTGCTGCCATGCGGTTGCATGGCCCAGCGCAGATCCGCCGGTCGCACCAGAAACGAAACAACCCAAGTGATTGACCTCATCTATAAGCTGTATTAGTGGGCAGCCGGGCAGCTCATGTAAATTGCTGAGCCCCTGCTGTGGAATAACTGCTCTCGACTTTCTAGCCAATAATGCGCCAGGCTCCGAGTACTGATACCTGGCAACGGTGACAACACTTATGGCATTCTCTGTTGGTTCTGGAAGGGGGATAAAAATAGGTAGGTGGTAGGAGATGCCGCCCCTACTAGTAACGACCTGAGATGAATCCGGCAAGGGGTATCGCAAAATGTCGACCGAGGCGTCCAAGCAAAGGGAGAGACAGCTTCCAGGGCGGTGGCGGAAGCGAAGCGAAATTGACGGTTTGGCTCTGCCTGCTCAAGGGGCTCACGGACCGAGGGAGGCATATGGAGAAGCTTACCGGTAGGCATCCAACCTTTTTTCCACTCTGCTGGGAGATGGTGCTGGCCCAGGAGAAAGAGGGACATCAAGTAATTCTCCGTGTAAAGGAGAAATGGGACGGGAATGGGGAAGATGCAAAGGCGGCACCGGCTCGAACCTTGGCACCCGTAAGAAGTGTAGGTACTGTAATCAATATATGGTGCATCCAGTATCGTTGGACAGGATGTGGGTGCGGACGCAGCCATTTATGCGTCTTGACAGGCTGAGGCAGCGGCATCAGACACAGTCAAGTCGTACTCGGTGCGTAGGCGTCGTTTTCCGGTGGTTTCAGCGTTGTCAAACGGCATCGCAGCGTCGTAGAGCGTCACGAGCGTCATCGTCTGGTGTCGTCGAAACAAGCGTGAGGCCTCACAGCCCTCTTCGGATCAAGCATGACTCAGCCCGGGCTTGGCTGCCGGCAAATGGCCGCAGATCTCCGCACTCGTGCTCTGCCATCCGGTTGCCGCTGGCCGCGCTGTGATAGGGCAATAGACGCGCGGAAGAGCTGAGATCCGGGGCCATGGCGAGGCAGATTTCTGGTTGATCGAGTTCAGCTGCAGCCCTGGTGATAATAGTAGAATCTCGCGACCGTGTGTGTGCAGGTGTGCTCCAGGTTAGCGGCTTGAGTTCGGCGCCGCTTCCGGAGACTCTTTTCTCCAGGTTCCTCCTCTAAGGTACTACCTAGGGCCCGGCGTCAAACACCCCACCCCAGCCACTGCGCGTCTATGGCGGCCTCTGGAGTGGCGGTGCAGCGGCAAAGCCGGGGTGCTAAGCGCGAGTCCGCGCTTGTGCCCTGTTTCCCTCGTCTTCCCTTGTCCAACACCACCTTTGGATTGAGATTTTGACTGCAGCTCGCTCTCATTGGCGCTTTCGCATCATTCCGCGCGAGTCTCCGCCAGTACCAAATCCTAACCTACAGATAGTCTCACGAATCGTTACTCCCATTACTTCATCGTCTGTCGAGCAGCGGCTGGGACCATGGCCCTGTCTGGAGGCATGGAGACGCCGGACTGCGCGGATAATTTTGCCGCAGTTGAGGCTGTATGACGAGAAGGTGATGAGAAGAAGTTACGTTAGCAAAGGTCTTGCTTTACTCGGCAGAACTATTATTGCAGAGCACGAATCAGTTCGATATTACAAGACCAAACGAACCAGCAAACAAACGACACCTCTAGCGCGCTTACTACCCCAGCAAGTCATTTCCGCAACGAGGATGATGCTGATGATGATGAGCTTACAGCAGGACTTCACCCTATGCCCAGCACTGCAGACGACCCACGGCGCGCTTCCGCTGGCCTGCTCGCCTTGTTTCTTCTCTCAGCTCCCTCTTCAACGGGGGTTTGGGGGGGCGGGCATGCGGCTCAAGCTGACAGCCGCCATGCCGCCGTGCGCCGACGAACCGGGCAGGGCTGTAAGCAGAATCTTCCGTGACCCCCAACGGCTCTGACCTGCACGATGAGAGCATCACCGTCGATTGGGCCCAGTTCCCACCCTGGCCCAGGCATTGGTGGGCATTGCAGTTGCAGTTGCCCAAAACGGCGCGGATGCTGCAGAGGCTGCAGCTGCTTAGGGCGAGCATGAGTTGGTGTGGTGGTTCGTCGTTGACGTCTTACACCAGCTGCCGCTACCACATCGCCGGTGCTGATGCTGCTAAACCGAGTAGCGCAGCTGGTCTGCAGTCCATCCAGCCATGAAGCCCCCCGGACCCTGAGCGGCAGCCCAGCTCACGATCCACACCTTCTGGTATAGGCCTCTCTAAACTCCAGTGGGCACCGATCACCGTTCGCTTCCATTGGGAGAGGGACACAGCTCGGTGAATTACGACCGAGTTCTCATAGTATCACTCACCTCCACTTTCAGGGCAGAATGGGGAAAAGCCCTACGGGTTGGGGGCCACTGACAAGCAAAAGGAGAGGAGTAGGCACATGTTGCCGGTATGGCAATGGTATATCAGATGGACCAGCGTCATACGGACCAGCATTGCCCATTCACCGGACGTGGGGGACTTCGGCCCATCGTCAGCACCGGAAGCCCACCCTGTCCCATGCATGCCCTGCGGCCACCGTGAATTGTCCGATTCGATCTCTCACACTGGCTTGCCTTGCCTTCCTCACCTGGCACTTGCTGCTCATCCATTCCTCTGTCAACGGAATCGCCAACTTCCGCTGACAACCGGGCCGCATGCCGCCGTTCTCATGTCCAATAACCCCATTGGCAACGCCTCGCGAAGGATTCTCATCTTTTTCCGGCTGCGTCGGTTGCACAGTTTCGATGATGGAAGTCCATCAAGACAGTAAGCTTCATCCATGTTGCTCAAAGGCAGACTTTTCCAAAGCACCTGCAACTCTAGGCTTGACACACGCTTTTTTGGTATGATGATGCCAAGGTTTGCTTCGAGAGGCCTTCCATGGTAGAGAGGTTGGGGTTTTGGAGCTTCATCCACGATATAAAGTATAGCTCCCGTCTTGCATGGAATGATGGCAACACAGCATCACAAACAGTCTTCAAAAACAACAACAACAACAACAACAACAACAACCAGGGACAGCCATAAGCATCACAGGCCATCGTCTATACCAAGCTCCGTTTCAGCAACACAACCAGCAAGAGAGCCAGTCACCAGTCAACAAGCCAGTCATGTCTACTCCTCGAAGCGGCAGTGTGAGTTCCAGGGGGTCTGGCAGGACTTCGGACAAGCCTAGGGTAAGTTGTGCTTTTCCCCGGGTGTCTTGTATAAGGGGAACATACATATCAGAAGTGTATCTGCAGGAGTACTGCAAGCGGAGTATATTCCATGCACACTCACAATGTCTATACAAGACAAACCAGGCAAGGCGAGGTGAAGAAGCCGTGCTAACAGGATACAGGCCTCTATGCAGCAGCTCATCGACTCGCTCACCACACACCGCATCAACACGCTGACGGAGCTCTGCCGCATCGAGCGCATCGCGGCCACGTGCGACTCGGAGGCGGAGGCACGAGCTTTTCAGCAGCCCATGACGGAGGCGTGGATCCACTACGTGTCGAGCAACCAGTTCCTGACGGAGCTCCGCGGACTGACCCGGAGCTACCCCCTGAGCGCGGACATTGTGGCCGAGGCGTACCGCCGGGTGCGGTCGGACCCGGACAGCAACCGCAGCTGGAACTTGGCCTGGCTGTGCCTGACGCGGATGCGGGACGACGGGCTGGTGAGGATCTTTGCGGACGCGGAGGCGCGCAAGCCGGAGATGTGGGGGGGCAAGGGACCGAGCGAGAAGATGGTGCAGCAGCTGGCGACGTGCTTTGAGGACGAGTGGCGGGCGGCGATTGAGACGATGCTGCGGCACTGGACGACGCCGCCGACCTGGTACTGAGCGGCGATGGGCATGTTGGACGGGGTTGAGGCCTTTTTTTCCGACGTTAACGGTCTAAGACTGTTGACTCTCGTCTTTCTTTTGTGCATTTTTTTTCTTGTCTTTTCTTTTCTTTCCTTCTTCTTCTTCTTCTTCTTTTTTTTTTTTTTGTTTTTTTTTTAATGTTTGTGTGGTTGCTCTTTTTGTCCATCACTGGCTTATGCCAGATTCTATCTCTTGTCAGTCATTTGTTGGTACACCAAAGAGCGAGGATATTGGGCCATTATGCTTTCGAGGGGCATGCGTCCGCATCAAGGTCTCTGGCACCAGAGCGATGCGCCTCTTCGGGTTGTCTTATTTTCTTACGCTCGCTGACGGGCTCATGGCCTCGTGCGCTTGTTTGTCGATCACTTACATCCTCAATTTTTTTTTTTTTTTTCGTTTCTTCTTTCAACACCCATTTCATCGCTTTGTTCTTTTACAGATAGACTAAAAGTTTAGCATTTTCCGATTATCATGCGTATTGCACCGTGATTTTTTCCCCTCTGCGCTTTGTAGATTCTCATAATGATGATAGAAGGGACCGCCTGCTGCTTTTCTTGCATGGATGCGCAGATATCCGAGGAGAGTTGGTGGATTAGAATTGCACCTGGTGCTCTCGCATGTGTTTGTCTAGCAGCAAGAGTCCACAAGGCGACATGCCATTCTCCCATCTTCAATCATGACAAATGTACCGCCTCTGCTGCCCCAGCTGCCGGAACCTTGATGACCAGACGTCGTCCCGGGACAACGCCGAAGCGGCTTCGGAGTCGGCATCGCTTATGAATGTGTGCCCCATAAATCCGATGTCCTGCTGCGGCACGTTTCGACGTTGCAAATAACAGCACACTTTTTGCTACTATTTACAGCGGGAGAGTACATATTTGGGTTAGGTTTACTGAAATCGTGCAAAAGGGAAACTGGAGCGCATGTTCTTGGTTTTTTTTTAGGCTGTGCTTTTTGAGGCTGTGGGTGCTTGGTTACGAAGCATTCCAACATTCCGCGTGTACTAACTTCGTTGACATGGTTCAAGTCAAGTGAATGAGATGGTGTTCTTCTAAGTGATTTACATCAATGACTCGCAAAGTCTGTTCTTGAATTTTGGTTTCTTGATCAAGCCACTTGACAGTCTGTGAAATCGCTGCTTTGTCAAAGGGCAACTCGTAGTATCGGTCTGCCTTCGGCGAGAGGGATTTGGCATAGGCCGTTTTCCTGAAGAGGGTCAATCGGGAATACTAGACAGAAACGGGCTCGCCGGGACGGCGAAGAGAAGGACGAAGAATAGAAAAGAAGAGAAACAGAGTTCCTTTCAAGGCAGACTATGAGTGAATGGAGAGCAACCGACTGACGCAACATAAGACGGATCCATGAGTCAATGCTGTCAACAAGATATACAATAATTACAGGGTAAATAGAGCACAAGTACCTGCATGGTAAATGGACCATCGGCTTCGGAGTCGGCTTCGTCTCTCGGATCAAGTGGGGTGAAGGAACAGGTGCAGCACTAGGTACTTAGTAATGGCGAGTGCCGGTGCCAAGGCTCCCATATTGTAAGTCGTTTTCGCTCTCGGGAGGGAAATGATGATGCCTGGGGCCAGCCAGGCAGCGTGTTAAAGCAAGGCAGCATGTTAAGAGCAAGGCACCGTACGTATTGAAACGCCGGAATTAGACGCCTTGGGATGTCGTTGCTCGCAACAAGAGGATTGTGATGAAAAAGGTCAAGGATGATGGGGGAAAAGCGGGCTTGCCAAGCACCTTGTTATAAGAGACGGCTTTGACTCACAGGTCCAAGGAGAGGAGGGAGGTTATGGAAATAGCTATTCGCAGCCGCTTCTTGGGGGGCGGAGGATACCGGCAGACGCCCAGAGACTTTGCGGCGTAACGAACAAGCACAGGCACAAGCAGGAGCAATGTCGTCGAACCAGGGCCAAAGCCAACAGGGCCAGCATCAGTATCCAACGCAACGCCAGCAGCATCAGGGACAGAGCCAGAGCCAGCAGCAGTACTGGAGCCAGTACCAGCAAAGCCAGAGGCAGTATCACCAGAATCAGGGCTTGAACCAGCCCCAATATGCGAATCCCAATCCGGGCCAGGGACAGAGCCAGCATGTGAGTCAGAGCTCGAGCTCGAGGACAACTGCAGGTATGCGTCCTATACTGTCTATCATTCCCCGATAGCTACCGACCTGTTGATGTCCAATGCTCACGGGAACTTTACTATTAGCCGTCATGCCTCCAACAGTCGCAACGTCTGCCGCCAACGTCAGGTCAGAGCAAGACTGCTTCCAGCTGCTGGCGTTGGAGTTGTCGTCCTTGCCGGATCGCCAAATGGACCCGGAAGGATCCGATGCAGCAGCGGTACAGCAGCAGCAAGGAGCAAGGTCGGCGTGTAAGTCAACTACTCAAACGCATGAAAAGACCAAGGACGCTTTAACGCCAGCGTGCGACTTTTATTGAGTACAATTGTATGGAAGCGTTTAGCACTAATCATGTAATTCGAATAACAGCAACGTCGGCGGTGCCCGGCCAAGCAAGTTACCCCAATACGCCGACGAACAACTTTATCGCGAAAACGATCCGTGCGGCCATGGGAGAAATCAAGCCCAGCTCATAAACACACCTACCGACTAGATAACATAACCACACAGAATGATGGCCTGAGAGACACAGATTTACATAAAGACCCGCTCATACGAAAACCACCAAGCGGCGGTCAGGCACATCCTCTTCGGCACACTCACTTCACAACCCCAGAAAGTGGCCCGTCTCTGCCGATCCATCGCAGCCGAAAAAAAAAAAAGAAAANAAAAAAAAAAAAAAAAAAAAAGAAAACTCGCTCCCAGTCATAGATTGTGTAAGTTCTTCAAAGCCTTACAAACCGGCTCCCGTCGCGGCTTTACAGGCTGATCAACTCCGGGCGCTCTAGGTAGCGGGTACAAAAGTTGATCTCATAATTACAACACACACACACCAGCCGCTGACACCCTTATACACCTTGTCTCATGTTGCCCGCGCCGACAAGACTCCCGACAGCTCGACAAACCGACAAAGTAGGGATAATATGGTAGGTATCAGAACACCCGCACCTGGGGAAGGGACGGAGGTCGCCGGCCGTGGTTGCGCGTATCCGGCACTTACGCCAGCAGAGAATCCAACTATAGACCCAGACCGGGAGCGGCTCTCGGCTTCGGCGTGAAGTGGCATTTACTCATGATAGGTAGTAGTTGCTTAGGTTCGTGAGGAAGAAAAGAACTGATTTCCTGACATTTATGCCTTCTGCCCCTCTTCCCTTCTTTAATAGTTCAACTGCGACTCCATGTTTCTTCCTGGTCTCTGTTTGGCTTGCTCCTGTTCTGCTATCGGGGAACGTTCCCCTTGCTTTTCTTGCCTTTCCGTCCATTTTCATTTTCGTGACCATCACGTTCTCTGCTCCGATGGATTGACCCGAGGAATGCATCCACTCAACCGTCTGATGAACCTCTCCTCCTCATTCTTCCCCCCACGCCGTTGCCACCTCGCCACATGGCAGCATCTATCGCAGCCAGCCTCTTCAGCTCTCGCACCCAAACAACCACTCAGAAGACAATCCATCGCTAGATAGATGCGCTCTATGCCTGCTGCTCTTACTGCTAGAGAACCCCAGCACTCAGTCCAATCCAATCACAGCGGCCCAATTGGCGCATGACCTTCAGCTGCAAGGGTCCCAGCTTCTTAGCACCATGTTTTGCTCACATTTCCTTTCGTATATTTCCCTGCGATGTGCAATGGATAACAGCTGCATCGATGTTTTTGGGGTCGTGTGGCCTCTTGATGCAGCAGCTTCTTGCAGCCTCACAGCCCTTCTCCTCTCCCTTGTAACCCGTCAATTTCTTCTTCTTCTTCTTCTCTCATTGTCCTTCTCTCTACATCTCTAAATGTTTCCGTCTTCACCTCGAGATAAAATCAAAAATAAACTATCGATATCCATCTTTTCAGCCCCGCAAAGCTCCCCCCAGTCTAGACCTCTTTTATCCGCCGCTACTGCCCAGTAGGTGCTTTTCCTCCGCCCTATCAGCTTATCACTTGCTTTTTTCTGCACCTTCCGCCGCCTCGATCGTGACTGCCAGTATTGATTCTTGTCGCGTTCGCCGCCGACTAGCCTCTTTTCAATTTTTTTTTTTCCTTTTCTTTTTTTCCTTCATCTCCTCCTCCTCCATCCTCCTCGTCGTTTTTTTGCTTCTCATTCCTCTTCATTCTCCTTGCTCCCTAATATCACACAGAAATCTGCTCTTCGCGAGTAGGTTTTTATGTGCTCTCTGGAATCATAGGCTTACCGGCAAGCGACTTGGAGTCTTTGCGCTTGCTGCACTACTCTAGGGGACGAAGAAAGACTCCGCCGATCGACATCAGCATCAGCTTCATATCAGCAGCTTGTACACAACCACGAGAGAGGAATTGGATATAGGACAAAAGCAGGTATGGGAATCGAGTCGCATAGTTGACGCGACCCGACTAACGACCTTTTCGACATAGACTTTACGCCTTCTCAACGCCACCGCCAGCAACTTGAATGAACCCCTCGAAGCAAACTCCCCGCCTTCGATCAGCATCACCAAGAGCTTCAGCTCCAGCTTCAGCTACAGCTACAACAGCGTCTTCCTCGGCTTCAGCAGAATCTTCCTCCTCTCAACCCCTCCTCGCCTCCGGCCAGCACGTTTCGTACGGCGCCGCCAACATGACCGCCCCCGCAAACCCCATCGAGGCCGACTCCAAGCTCGGCTTCACCTCGACCGTCATCTCGTCCGGCTCCGGCGACAAGAACGAAGGCAGCAACCCGAGCAACAAGCTCGACGGCAACAACGACGGCACCATCCACGGCGCCGCCGCCGATGACGTCGCCCTCTCCCAGGGCATCCAGATCCTAGAGGCCAAGTCTGTCCACTGGTGGTCCTACCTCACCACCGTCGACTTCTGGATCGTCATCGCCGTCGGCCAGGTCCTGTCGCTCTGCATCACCGGCACAAACACCTTCACGTCGTTCCTCGCCAATGCCGGCACCAACATCCCCGCCTTCCAGACCGTCTTCAACTACATCCTGCTCTTCCTCATCTACACCACAATCACCCTGTGGCGCGATGGCCCCCGCGTCTGGTTCGACATCCTCCTCAAGGACGGCTGGCGCTACTTCATCATGTCCTTCCTCGACGTCGAGGGCAACTACTTCACCGTCCTGGCCTACCGCTACACCAACCTGCTGTCCGCCCAGCTGCTCAACTTCTGGTCCATTGTCTGCGTCGTCATCATCTCGTTCCTGCTGCTGCGCGTGCGCTACAAGCTCTTCCAGGTCCTCGGCATCCTCATCTGCTGCGGCGGCATGGGCATCCTGCTGGCCTCGGACCACATCACCGGCTCCAACGGCGGCCCCGGCGTCGACATGGTCAAGGGCGACCTCTTTGGCCTGCTGGGCGCCACCCTCTACGGCGTCTCCAACGTCTTCGAGGAGTGGCTCGTGTCCAAACGCCCCATGCACCACGTCCTGGCCTTCATGGGCTTCTTCGGCATGTTCATCAACGGCGTCCAGGCCGCCATCTTTGACCGCCAGTCCTTCCGCGACGCCCACTGGGACGGCTCCGTCGGCGGCTGGCTCGCCGGCTACACCATCTGCCTGTGCATCTTCTACACCCTCGCGCCCCTCATCCTGCGCATGGGCAGCGCCGCCTTCTTTGACATTTCGCTCCTGACGGCCAACTTTTGGGGCGTCATCATCGGCATCCACGTCTTTGGCTACGTTATTCACTACCTGTACCCCATCGCCTTTGTGTGCATCATCATCGGCCTCATCATCTACTTCCTCTCCGGCAGCATGCTGGGCGACTCCAAGAAGCCCTGGCTGGGCGAGAACCAGGAGGACGGCGTGGCTGGCTTCGGCACGGCCAAGCTGCGGGCCCTCAACGCCGCCAGGAAGGCCCAGGCAGAGGCTGGTCCTGAGGCCGCTGTTGGTGCTCAGTAACTAGGTATGGGAGCAGAAAAGTGTTTGATGGAAAGAGGAGGGGAAAATAAGGAGAATCTAATAATATTTGAGATCATGTAAGAGAGGGATGGGGGGGGGGGGGGGGGGGNGGGGGGGGGGGGGGGGGGGGGGGGGGGGGGGATTGTTTGTAGATGTTTGCAAGAGGTAGAGATATATACCCAAGGTATGCCTTTTTCTATATTGGCATACTCTTTTTGATACTGAATATGTATGACATACATCTGATGAAGGTGTTTCACCTGACTTTGAACATATCTTTGAGCACATCCTAAAATATACTTTGATCAAGTGCTCTGTCGCTTATAACGAGGCACGTCATCTACAAGATTATTATGTTTCCTTTGCAAGACGGAATACATCTGACGCTCAAACACCGCAAGGAACAAGACAAAAAATGCAAAAGAAGCCCTCAACCCAAAGGCCCATCCATTCATCCAAAACCCCACGCAGTAAACGTCCCAATATCATGCCTTGAACGCATCAAGTCGTCCCTAATATAAACAAGTTCCCGCTGACCGTCCCAAATCTGCGCCCCCCGAAGAATAGTTATCCGATATGAAAAGTAATGTGGTTTAGTCATGGCGTAATAAGTATAGTCGTATGTGAGGAGATGCACATGGTTGTAAATAGGCGCGTGTATATGCAGTAAAACACGAGTGTCCATTGTTGTGTCCGGGTAAAAGTGGACAAGGCGTCAAGAAAGAGCCGACTCCATCTCGTCCCCGGCCCCCTTCCGGCCTCCAACCTCCTCTATATGCTGAACCTTGTTCGCGCCCTTGGCCGTCGAAGAGCTCGAGCTCGGGCGCCCCTCTTGGTTGAGCAGGCCCGCCCGCTCGTCGTGGTCGCTCCGCAGCAGCTTCGTCTCCGTCTTGGCCAGCGTCTTGTCTTCGAGGCCTTCGATGAAGGAAATGTCTCCGACGCGGAACTTCTCCCGCAGGCCTTCCACGCCGGGCGGGACCGCTCCTCGCTGTGGGGGTGGACTGACTACCACATGGTCGGGCCACAGGATTCTGCGCGCTTCTTCTTCCGTCATGGGGGTCTCCTCGGCATCCTCTGTCGAAACGACACTGCTCTCATCCGAAGGAATGGCTGATTCGTCAGAGACCTCAAGGGGACGCTGCCGAGGTGTCGTCGGAGTGGCTGTATCCTCGTCGTCAGAGCCCTCACCGCCCTCAGCGGTAACCGGGAGCAGAGGTGGCGGAGGATTGGGCTCTTTCGGCCGGAACGGTGGTGGGGGATCACGTGTCAGAATGTCAATATCGTCTTCGTCCTCGTTATCAGCAGGAACTCGCCCTCCATGGGACGAGACAGAGCCATGCCGAGTCAATGGATCGACACTGGAGTCGTCGTCTTCGTCTGAGTCGTACAGCCCCTCGTCCTCTTCGCTCCGCAAAGTAATCGCGTCAGCGCCGTCGCCAAAGCCCCTCTCCTTGAGCCTGTCCGACTCTTCCTTCAGGACTTTGCTTTCAGCCCGGTCGTCGTCAAGCGAGGAGCGGCCCATGCTTCCCCAGCGTATCCGGTCGGCACGCAGAATGTTGCGCATGAGCTGTAGCTCGTTTCTCTTGTATGTTTGGTAAAAGCCGCGGTTGATCCTGGCCGCGGCCTGCAGGTCCTCCAGGTCCTCCATCTCACCCAGTATCCGCAGGCGAATCTCCTCTGGGAACTCGGTGACGACGCTGTGAATCTTCTCATGCGCAGCCATCCGGTTGAGCCCAGCGGTCAGGAGCAACTGCGGTTCTGACATCTTGTGCTTTGAGAGCGCCCAGCCATGGCTCTTGCCGCTAATGTCAAACAGGGTCAAGCCGGTGACGCTGTTGTAAATGTCGGCGATGGCCGCTCGGAACGCGGGAACAGGATCGCAGACACTGCCGGGGTGAAGCGGCGCAGGGGGGCTCGGTGTTGAGCGGAGCGTTTCCATCATCTGTGCCAGGCTCTTGGACGGGACCTGTGAGATTGGAACGTGCGCCATCACGGCGGGCTGCACAATGGTTGGCAGCAAGCCGAGCTCGTTGTACACCAGCATCATCCACCCCAGGTTAGAGGCGTCGCACCAGTGGTTGCCCTTGGGGCATCTTGGGGTGCTCGTGAGCGTCATGGCAGGCTGAATCGGCGAGGAGAGGTGGCTGTCGAGATCAGAGAGGGAGATGTGCTGCTTTGCTTCCAACGAAGCCGAGTCCTGCGCTGGTGGGCGAATGTACTCTTGAATCGTGCTTGCGCAGCTCGCATAAAGCTGGTCTACCTTGGCGCAGCGAACCGCCCAGACCTTGTCCTTGATCTTCTTGGGCCAGGGCTTGCTGTGCAGGTCCTTCTCATCAGCAAGATTCAGGATGGCGCTCTTGGACATTCGGGTAAAGAGCTGGCGGAGACCAAAGGCATAGCTGATGATGAGGAGGCCGTCCGGCATGTCGTCGGCCCCCTTGTGCATCCACTGCGGCAGCCATCTGTGCTCGACGACCAGCTCCAGTGGCGACGTGCTCTTGAACTTGAGGCAGCACTCGGCGATGGAAACAAACTGCTCAAACGTCACGTCTCTGGGGATTTTGTCGTTGTGCATGTGAGCAGCATGGAGCAAAATCTCCAGCGCGCCGTGGTGGTTGAACTCTTGCTGCGGCATCCGGTACAGCTTGACCTCGGAGCCGTCGTCACAGAAGTACGGCACCGGCGGCGGCGGGAGCAAATGTGACACGTCGTCAGCCTCGTGCAGATAGTAGCTGTCTGCGTTGCCGGAGAACATGCGCGCAAAGACGGGCGACGTCTCGGCCAGCAGCGCGGAGGAAACACGGAATCGCAGAGCAGGCTCATTGCCCGTGGCATCGGGCCCCAGGTTGGCGAACTCGAGAACGGCATCTCCGCGAGGGGCAATTGGAAACTCCTCAATGACTCTGCCCGGGGAGATGCCCGACTCGCCCGCCTGAAGCAGCTTTCGAACTTCCCTGAGCTCCTGTTTGACCCTTTCATAGTTTCTGAACCGTATTTCATATCGAGGGAACTGCGCAAAAGGCGATTAGAACTCTACAGCGCCATTGCATGCGTGGGACAAGTGCTCACAAACTGAGGATCCGCAGACAGGATCTTGGTGACGCTCGCATTGCGCATGCGGTGGACGGCCTCCCTCCTGAACTTCTTGCTCGTGAACAGGGCCTCGAGCATCTCGGGCGTGGCATCGCGCTCATAGCTCATGTACGTCTCAGCAAGGCTGAGTTTGAAGTGCTCGGTTAAGACCTCGAGACACGTCTTCCAGTCCCGAATGGGCGTCAACCAGTGGTCGCCGCCATGGCTCCTGCTGCCGCCGGCCGTGACGACCTCGGCTAAGCTGCGGCCACTAAAGGAACTCCTCTGGTCAAACGGCGCGCCCGGGCTGCGAGGCGTGTCTGCGGCGGAATCCTGGCGAGTCAGCGAGCCGGTCTCAGCAGCGTTGGAGAGGTTGCGCGGCGTCCTGATTTCCTCCCGAAGTACGGCATCGCAGAGAGCGGCGCATCGCTCGTTGATCTTGGCAAACTCTTTGTAGGCGCCGTCGACGTGGCTGGGGCCCGAAGGAGCGGCTCGCATGCGCGCGACGAGGGTTTGGAGCTGGCGGTAGCTGGACTCGACGGTATCGTGGTGGACCGAGCTGGGTTCGTGGTGGATGGAGGGTTCGTGGGATTCGGGGTCAACGGAGGGGCCGCCTGGCCTGGTCTGCGCAACATGTTAGTTTGGGCACCGCAAACTCCAGAAATATTGTCAAGGGATCAGCAAGCAGGCAAAGCTGAGCACTCCATCTGAGCAAAACAGCACCAGACAAAATGGACAGAGAACACAGGCGGTGGCAGGTATCGCGCAGAGGTCGAATGCGGCAGCAAACCGCCAAAGTCAAGAGAGGAGACGCTCTGAGGGTGTGCGCCTTGGCACCGGGTCAACGTACAGTCCAGTTCTTGTCGTCCTTGTTGGAGCTCCGAAACGGCTTGCGGATAGCGGAAGGGATCCGCCAAATCTTTGGCGACGAGCCGGTGGACGAGGCGCCGCCCTCGCTGTTGGTTCTGTGGATCATGTCGCTCTTCGTGGGCGAGTCGAGGGCTGATTTTGTTTGTCTCTGTCGATCGAAGGCGGCAGAGGGAGAGACCGAGTATAGCGACGAGAGGGGGGGGTATAGAGAGAAGAGGAGGAGGAGGAGGAGGCGTAGCGACAGGATGCTGCTGACGACTGCGGATCAATGGCGACGAGAGCAGAATGCCGACGAGGGCCAAGATGCGCGTCGCTTCGCAAAGCACAACACAACACGGCACAGCACAGCACAGCACAGATGCTCGCGTCAAGCCTCAGAGTCCACGGCAGCGTCGGTGCCCGCATCCATCGGCATCATCGTTTCTCGCCGCGCCGTCCCTCCAGAACTCGGATCGAATCGAAATGGACAAATAGACAGACAAACAAACCGCCAGTCAGGCAAAAGAAGAAAAAGAAGAAGGAGATAATCTCCAGCCCGTATCGCCAAGTTGTGAGCGCCCGGAGAATGTCGGTGGCGACGACGGAATATTTTATCCTGCCGTGGGCGGTGGTGGTTGTCGTGAGATCGGAGACATCCAAAATGGCTGGGGGAATCTGGGGTAAGAAAAAGCGGGATGTCGCAAACGAGAACTCGGAAGGACCTGGTGGTTGATTTTCTCCAGCTGGGGCGCGTGGCTCTTGCCCTTGGTGAGTACAAACTAGTGTACCTACCTAGTACATAGGACACACAGACCCGGAGGGCCTGGAACGTGGGGCGTGGAGTCTCAGAACCACTAGCGGGCTGCGGCCAGTGAGTGAGTGGACAGCCGACAGGCACAGGGGGGGGACTCAATGGCGCTGGACTCGCAGCGCCACAGGGCATCGCCAACCTAACGCTGTGCTCTGGGGAACTCGGACCTCGGGCCGTATTCGCTCGGCTTCAGGACGGGACGCATTCACTGATTCCAACTCGGATCTGCCATTGATGGAGCAGCACACAAACAGACGCAATGGCCATGCATCGTCATGCGTCCATGTACAGTTACGCATCCACCTGTAGGTACTACAGTACTGGCAGAGGTGGACCTGCAAGGGCAAGGCACGACCTGAGACCCTGATGTGCGCTGCTGTTGCACTCGATGCGACAGTCCCAACGCTACGGATCGCTGCAGCAGATGGTAATTGGGCGTCAGTTGGACAAACACGATAAGGGGCGGGAACTTGTCAAGAAGAGGCGGCACGTGAGCACCGCACAAAGACACAACGAATGAGAAGAGGTGAAAGACGGCTAGAAAGCAAACGGAGTGCCTGGCTCGGGAGACGCTAGAGGGGGGAAGAACAGAACAGGGGATCGAGAAAGGGGACCACCGAACAAGCTTCTCTCGAGAGACATTGCTCTCCATCTTGCACCTCATGTGTTTGCCCCCCTTGCATCAGTCCTCTGTAGCTGCTAAGGTAGTATTGACAGCATCAGCACGCAAGTCATCCCTCTCAACCATCGGGAC